>NC_056750.1:677783298-677815798 GCF_019279795.1 Protopterus annectens | reverse complement strand
ATTACCAAACTCTAATTTCAGTGCTACATTTCTTAAAAAACATTTCAAATCAATAATGAAATCAGATATCTCAGCCCTCTTAGAGGATATAAAAGAAGGTCCCCTTTCTAAAACCTTTTTTTCTATGTCAGTTAGTGATCTAGTAGCTAAATTTCAAATCAGCGTACTTGCTGCTGTCACCACTTTTTCTTCAATGTGTTCACCAGATTCTGTTTCATGCCTTGTTTCCTTTTCCTCTGTGTCCAACTCCTTGATCTCCCTCGGGTCTCCCCTGCATCCTGAAAAATCAGCAGGGGAAAGGAGAGCAAACTTCTATTCTAAATGTTGAATGAAGAGGTCCCTCTAGTGTTAATGTTGAATACTGCAGCCTCTTCCCTGCGAGTGTGAACAGCGGGAACATTTGAATCTTTGCCCTGTTGCAATGATGGCTTGGGCACGCACACTAGTTTTTCTCCTTGCTCCCAAAGCGGGAGTAAATAATTGTGAGGAAGTATCCACTGCAGATTATTGTAAAGAAATATCCACTGTAGTTGCATCTGATTGTGAAACTCTAATAGCTTTCCTAGATGTCGTTGTCATATCCCCATTGCCAACATTGGCCGAAAAGGTAATAGGTGACTCATTGGTAACAGCTATAGGTTTAGGTTTCGGCCAAGTAAAAACATGCCCAAGTGCAAAGTCATGCCTGTCCCGTTCAATCTTTTTGGCCTTAATAGAAACGAGCTTCTTTTCATATAAAAGTACTAAGTCAATTATAGCTCCTATTCTATTGTCCAATAAAGTTGCCAGAAATACATTATACAGCTCACTCTGGATGGTAAGCATCTTTTGATTAAGTTCATATTCCATCAGTTTCAAGTGTTCAATCAATAGTTTGATGTATGAAAAACTCAGATCTAAGTTTAGTTTCTGCAATTTGGTCAGTAAATCGGGATACTCATCCCCATAGGTGGGCATTCATAAAATTCTGAGTCCTTAACGGACCATCTTAAATGTTAGAGAGGCTTCCATGTGAAATCATTGTGCTTGGAGCCTTTTCAACTTGTACAAATCATTTTCAAGCTGTAGCAATGAAGCACGCAAACGGGATTTGTCAATATTGTCATTCATCTCATTACTGCTGTCAGGAACGATGTCTAAGTCAAGTAATGGATTTGAATAATTTTGAAGGCATTTAGATAACTTAGCATGGAAAACAATACTTCTTGGTTCATTAATAAATGCAGCTGTGACAGGTACATAGTCCAACTCAATACCGGTCACGTCCCCCTCTTCCATCGCTCTGTCATTTGGGATATAAATGAATATAAGTATTATAAAGTAGGTAATCCCAGGTGTACTTCTGTTTTTTGAAAACACACTTTGAAGAACAAATAGCCAAGACCCACATTAATGAAAGTGCACTTAACTGCAAGTGATAATTATCATATTGACAACACACCCCTAAGAGTTGACCCAAGTGTCAGTGACTTGGTGAGACAAATAGACAGTAATCTAGCCTTTGACTATCACTATGCTGTGCAACTTATATACATAGGTATGGTATCTAGGGCCAAGAAGTTCATTGTTCCACTCTAATCAGCATTCAACAGACTTGTCTGGACCCTACCTAACCCTCTACACATTGTTCACCCCCCCCGTCAAGCCAGTAAACTCCTTTTAGGTTGGAGATTACATGACATAGAGGTATGGGGTATGTTTCATTATTATTCACCTGCTTGCTTACAAAAAAAATTGCTGATATTACAATTACTTTATTATGCTTTTTATCTTATTTCTCATATTTTTGTACAGGTAATTACTGCTTAATTCTACTAGTATTTCCTTTGTACTGTGTTTGATTAACTGTTAACGATGTCAGAATTTTCTTTTTATCTGTAAAATCTCTGGAGCTGTTCTCCTCAGGTCTCCACTGAAAATGGGCCTCTGGCTCAGTTGGACTAACCCGGTTAACAAATGTCACACAAATAAATAAATAAATAAATGTATGTGTACAATCCCCCCCTTTGGTATGTACCTAACCAGGCACATCCAACAATTGGAATGTCCATAGAGGTTCCTTGCTAAAAGAATACAGGGGCATAAGTAACATGCTGTATGCAGATTGCATCAAAGCCCTAGCCTAGTATTCTGCCTCCTATGGGCTGTTGAGTGGAGATCTATGCCTGACATACAAGGATTTGTCAGACACCACCCTGATGGACCTCTTGTATACCTGCAAAACAAACAGCATCAGTATTACCCATTCTGAAGACCTAAATCTTGTTTGTGATATAAATAGGACCTGTTTTAGATACAGATATGTATCTCAGAGGCTGCCCCTTTTTTAAAACAGGCTCTCCATCCATAAGAAGCAGAGTTCCTCCCTAAACCAATTCAAGTGCAACCTGGACAATTGAATGGGGAACAAAAAAACCATCACTGGTTTGGCAACTGTGTCTTTAATGGATACAGGCAGCTTGTAGATTATTCCCCAAGCCCCTGCTTAAAATTATCAAAGGTATCAAAACTTGTCAGAGATTTGGGATGCATGGCAGGTTTAAAAAGGCCCTAGTGGTCAATGTAGCACACACACACACACACACACAAAATAGGTGTGCTCACTATATTTTTTATGTGGGCATGTAATTAGTTCGATTTATAAAGAAGAAACATGTTATTAACATAGTACAAAGACAGTGTTTGCAGTCATGGATGGTTGCTCATTCTACATATTCATACATGGAAAGAAGCATATTCAGTAATTTTAAAACTGCAGATCCTTAAGATTTAATCATCTCTTATCACTGCCCTATTGTGAAGAAATCTATGCACAAGAAAAAGCTATATAACTGAACACTGAACAAATAATTATAAAAGCCATTACTCTGCTTTGTTTTGTAGTGTTTCACTATGAAACACTGATCAGCTAATTCTTAGAAACCACAATCTGTGTATCTTTTTCAGGGGCACAAAAAGTAAAATATTTAGTCTTGCACTGTGATACTACTTTCACCTCATTCCATCCAAATAATAATCCACACACCAAGGCAGCAGACTGTCCAGTGTTCTGCCTCCCTAAATGTATTTACTTTTTGCTTTATCATTGTGGATACTGGTGGCACATAACTTCCTTTTTGGCACAGTGGTTGCAGTGTCAGTATTGTGTTATGGTTCCAAGGATAACCCACTTCCCAAATTAAACCATGGCTGTCATCAACTTATGCACTGCACGTTTCCCACAAGTGAGGGAGTATGAAATTAAAATAAAGAAGGGACAAAACAAGTTAGGAGGCCGGATTGCAAGAAGCTTCTCTGCAACAGCTCAGAAGGAAAGGTAAGCAGTTTGATATATTTTGGCCCCATTTGTAACTGGACCCCTATAGCAGCAGCAGCATACTAGCCCAAGCCCAGCATCTGACAGACTGTCACTGTCTGTGGTTACATGAGCTACATCATGGCGCTTGCTGCTGGTGGGGTGGTGGCCCCTATTTTTCCTGTCACTTTGCATTAATGGCAAAGGCTCATTCATAAAAATTCTGTCTGCCATTTCCATGGCTGTAAAATATTATTAGCATGCTATTGTTATGAATGGGTCTGGAAGAGCTGCTGTTCTCATTTGAGGGGGGTCAGCAGTGTCCCAGAATTAAGAGCAAACTGTATATTGTTATAGCAGTCCATGTGGATACTCTGCAACCAACACTGGAATGGAGCTTCAGTTCTCTTTGTTAATATCAGATATCTATGGAATGCGATTCTAAGGAATGGTGATCATATCTGGGACTTTGGGCCTAGAGATCCTGTCTTTTGTTTTCCAAGTCATCCACTGGTGTAACCCCCAGTTCCCTGTTCCAACTTCTCACTGCTCCCTTCAGTTCCCAAGTTTGTGGATTGTGCTGTGCATCTTCCATTTGTATACTAACTATGTATCTGGACACCTCCACATATGCAGTTTTGCATGATGTTTAGACTGCAAATCATGTCTGTTGCACATTGAAGAATGATTACAATTAATGAGACTGGTCAGCAATGTATAAAACAATACAAAAATGAAGTCACTGTATAACCATAACTATTGTACAAGCATAGGCAACGCAGGATTTACCCCATACTAGGTATTATTACCCATGACGTTGAAGCACAAGATTATAAATTTCATCAGAAATGGGTAAATCCTGCATTACTTCAGGTCACATGACAACTATTAATGTTGTAAAATTGAGTTATTGAAAAAATATGATTTTTGCTTTCTTTAAATACCTCCATTTTTTTACATTATCTCATCTGCTGTTCTAGTAGAACAAGAACCTTTGTCCATCTACTTACGTCACTGAATAAACTACCCAAGACTGCATTAAGGCTCCTTTATTCCTCACATAGGGAGGGCCATCAGAGAGCGAGTCTGCCACATCTGATAGCTTAAAGTGATTTTATCTTGAGTAATCCTTTGTACTTTTTTTCTCCCTTTATAATATATCCTATGTATTTTCAAGCTTGTTAATCCTGTTTTAAATTTATACACATTTAAAAAGAAAATATGCTGACAGTCTACTTAGCAGCTTTATCAGTTTTGTACTATACTCTTCATGTGTCTAACCCTACACTAATAGATCAATCATATTTATATCACCTGCCTTCAAATGCTTGTACAACTGCTCTTTGGAACACCTCTGCTACTGAAGATGTACCAAACAAAGAGAATGTTAAAGAATTTACAACTGGCTTATATATATATTATATGAGGCTTTCTTTGCCCAGATTTATCATCCAGAATCCTTAATTTGCATGGAGTACTGAAAACAACATTAACATCTGCAGTTCTGAGATCTGATTTTTTTTTCAACTACAAAGGGTAATAACATTCGTTTCTTATTTACTATTTGTTCAACATGCAGGTTGACCCATTTTATCCATGACCTAAGCTCAAACAGCACAAAATACATTACAGATCATCCTGCAGATCAATACAAACGCCAATGTTGTCTTGCTTTGATGCAGTAAACATAGTATTCATCCATTCTGTTGGCTGCTTCTGCTTTTTAACAACATCTAGGATTTCCATTGTTTCATTTCCATTGCTTCATTTCCTATTCTTTTGTACTACAGACAGCTACTGATCTTTATGATTGGCATGGTACCAATATTTATCTGTATATTATATGCAGATAAGTTATAACAGTCATGAAGGTTATCATTGCTATATTTTTTGCAGTATTCAGGTTATTTCTGATTATGTAATGGTTTGTATTGGGTATAAGAGCACACTTACACTATACTTTGAAATCATGGGTTTGCTTTACCATTCAGTTTGTCACAAGCCAAAACAAGAAGCATATTATCTAATAGTTCTTAATTTTATATTTAATTGCTTGTACTCTTTAACTTGACAGCTTTAATTAATGCCTTCCAGATGTTAATGTGCAAACAGCTTAATTTTATGTGCTTTTTACACCAATTGTTTCAAAATTATCTTTAAACATGACATTATACTCTGGATTTGTAGCTGGTTTAAAGTGACTATTTATTGCTTCACAGAACTTCTTGCTAAAAATCTACCTTGCATTATTATTGTTTCTGACATTTTATTCAAACTTCACTGCATCAGCTTTCACTTTAACAGTACTAACAAATCATTTTTGTTTCCTTACATGTAAATTCTTTTACACATGCATATATTTATAGATCTCTGCATAATTATACTTCCTGCTATCCCTTTTAAAAAAGCTGATTAAATGCATTACAATTTTCATGGTTATAGCCACACTAAGTACTTAGCTATGCCATACGTACTGCGCAGTGAATGGCTTTTTATTTACCATTATTGCAGTACATTTTTGTTTATGTGAGTGAGCTGATCAAACACTACTTTTCAACTACAACCCGGGCACATAGGATAAAAAAAACAAAAAAAGAAGTTGACATTTTTAGTTGTACACTTAAGTTAAATGTTTGGTTTGAATATAGTTGTACATTTTGAGTAAGATAATCTTAATGAAGTAAAACTGCAGACAAACATCTATTAATCGAAAAAGTGGGGATGCTCATACTGATATAAGAGTAAGTACAAAATGAGTAATCACACTGGTGTTCAGTAGTACAGTCTAAGTTATTTAAATGTCTAACAATGAGGAAGTTCTGCTTGAGATACATTATATGCTATTGTCTGATACTGAGATCAGACTTAGAAGACTATTTACACTATATATATATATATATATATATATATATATATATTGAAATTATATAAATATATATATATATACATATATACACACACACACACACACACACACACACACACACACACACACACACACACACGAGTAAAATATTGGTGGCACTACTGGTATAGGGTTTACAACAGAGTTTTGGTTAAGTAGTTTTGTTAGCCATTCTCCCTGAAGCAATTGCATGATATTCACTGCTGAGATGTTCTGTGTGGATGAATTAAACACTTGTAGCAAGTCTTGGTCTTTTATCTCTGTTGAGGGTCGGTTCCATAAGCAGGGCCCAATCTGGAAAAAGTACACTAGCCTAAACCTGTTTTGATGAGACCTATTCAAGGATATGACATTTGTTTTGAGAGTTTCTTAATATGACTGTTCTCTGAGTGGGTGTTTCTCCTCAGTGGATGGCAGTAACCTTCACTGAGTACTTTATACACCAGTGTATCTAAGAGGTAGGTTTACCACTCACTGATAGTTATCCAATTAAGTTTCCTGAGAAGTTTGCAGTGGTGGGTTAGAGATTCTGCAAACAATGCAAATGTGTATATTCTGTTTTCTACAGTCTTGCACCTGTGAGCGAAAGACTAGCAATGGTAGCCAATATTCCGGTTTTGGTAAGAGTACATTTTTGCAAAGGGAAATGCGAGCAGTAGGAGAGAGAAGGTGTGCAATTCTATAGCACAATTTTAGTTGTGATAGCTCTTTATAAAAGATGTTTTCAGTATGAACGTTGACTGTGTGGAAAGGATCAAGAGTAAAGCCTAAGAATTTGCATTCTGACACAGAAGGGATACTATTGTTACAGTTATCAGTTACTGTTAGGTGTGGCAGTTTGTGTGAGGTGGAGAAAAGAAACTTGTTGGTCCTTTTATGGTTGATGAAGCAGTTATTAGTCTTTGTCCAGGTGAAGAGGTTAGAAAAGAACAGTTGGAGTTAGATTTGTAGGCTTGATGATACTAATGTGACTCCCGTAGTATTATGTCATCAGGGTACAATGTAACATTTAATGAGGGATAGTCTTCAGTGAAACCAGTGATAAATAAGCAGAACAGAAGTTGTTCTGAAATGGACCTCTTTAGGTCTCTCATACTGAAGGGTCCCTTTAATGAAAGTTGGTTGTTAGAAAAGACCTGATTTTTTTTAAGATAGCTTTGTAACCATCCTACTGTATTAGCACCAAACTTATTGTTTTGGTTTCTTTAGTTTGGTGACAAGCAATTTGGGGTTTGCACTTTCAAGTGGTCTAGTCATGTCAATAAATATAACATCTGTAATGAGGACACTGTTGAGATTACTATAGGTTGTGTCTATTGCAGAGAGAAGGCTCCAGTCAGAGACAGACATAACTATTAATATCTCTAAGGATTTGTTTGTACAGAATTTTCTCAAAGATCTTGGCTAATGGGCATAGACTGGAGACTGATCATAGTCTTTTTGGGTCTTAGAAGTGTATACCTTTGGAGTGGTGTAACGGTGGTGTGGTTTAGCACTGGGGAGCACTACATGAGGTAAGGGGCAGATTGAAGATATAGTTAACAGATTTGGCAAGTTTATCTGCAACTCTTCTAAGGAATGTGGGATGCAGACAATTGAAGATGGGAGGAGAGAGTTTTACACATTTTCATTTGCTTCATACTTTATCATGCAAAAATTTCATTTTATCAAATACTTCCCTTAACTATGCACCCGTAAATTCACTGATTTTGCCTACATTTATGCCTTTTAGTAAAGTCAGGTGTGTTTATTTGAAAATATTCTATTTCTTATTAATGAAGCGTGGGTACTGAAAATTCACAGTCTTAATTTTTTTTTCCCTGCTCAGTAATATAAGCATCAACAGTAACTGCAGGACATGGTACCTTACACAGAAAAATGGAAAACAAGTTCTTTCCAGGTTCACAATAATACCTTAAATTCTACCTAAATGTTGAATGCTTCTCTTCTTCCTCTTCTGCAGAGATGGAAGTATTAAAATACCTTCCAAGTTTCTTCACAATGACATGCAGAAATATGGCATACTATCTTTACAAACACCTTAGCTACTCCACGCTCAATAAGAAATACACTGTATTTCAGCACCCAAGACTTCAAATTTTCTGTTAAACTGCCTAACACTGAAAGAATACCTGATGACTGCAGTTGGACCATTTCATCTTTGCACATTGTACTTCTGTATGTGCAATTACACTTTCTAAAAGAATAACATTTTTGACTTCTGACACTGTCTAATGTTTGTTCACCAGGACGCTCAATAAACAAGATATATACTCAAAGATATATTCTGACTGCTCCTAGAAAGAAGTTTACCACATAACATGCATCTTCCTGTGAAAAGGCATCACATTTACAGATATATATCCTATATGCTGAATACGTATTTCCCTTCCAATTACAAAGAATGCATTGGGTACCATTTTTATTAGCACAAGGTGACAATAACTTTTTTACTGGAAATAGCAGAAGTGACTCCTACAATGTAGATAAACAATAAAACATTCCTACTAATTCTTGAAAGGATCCAACATACTGGAATACACACACGGTGTCATTAGAAAAGTGGTAACCTGAGATCATTGAATGGCTTGGACAAAAAAGGCCTAGTTGTGTAAATGAGGAATGAAGAGTTGATGACTACTTGCCTTCTCTGTGGAAAGTGTTGGTTTTTACCTTATTGTAGAGGTGAAAAACCTATAGGACAGCCCATGGGGAAAAAAAATCACCACCCTACCAAAATACAGAGCATAAGGGAGAAAACTCTTTCTAAACAGCTTGTAAAAATTGAAAAATATGCTGTGGAAAAATGAAGAAGTAAGTAATATCATCATAAACAGATGTCCTCAAGCTACCACAAATTTCAAAATAAGTACCATTACAAACGTATTTTATGTTGACAAACCAGCCCCATTTACAATCTACAAAACTTGCCATTTGTTTTTGTTCTAACCATCAGAAATAAACTCTAAATGTCCATCTTCATCCTGTCTCATTCATTTCACCTTCCAAAACAGAAAATTCTGTTACAGTTATCATCTACATCAGAGGAGCATTTCCTCTCTGCAGCAGCAGAGAATTAGAATAACTATATTCACCACTAGAAGAGCCTTGTTTTAATCAGTACTGTAAGGGGCAATGGAAGGTATTTTAAGGATGATGGATTTGTGGGTGTACCATAAGCTCTAAATATATGGGGTTCCTTACAAGTAACCTAGGAGTAGGCTAGTTTACTGGCATAAGATTACCCCTGACATGTCCCTTTATCTTCAGTGTTTTTGCCAAGACTGTATATTTTACCTATTTAAAATGTGGCAATCAGGTAAGTCTACCAAGCTGATCCTAATGAGTCATATTCAGCCAGAAACCAATGAGCTTTTTAATTAGTTTTCTTAAATGTAAGGATTCATAATATAGCAACATCAAGTGGCTTTTTCTCTCAAATACCCCCCCACCACCACCACCAATTTATGCATTTTCCATTCCAGTCAAAATTGACACTTTGAGGGAAAGAGTGGTAGCACATGGAAATTGAAGATTCAATGTATGCCGCTAGTGATTGTATCAAAACCTGAAACTGCTTCCTAGTATTCTTATCAAGGCTACAGTTTTTAGAAAGATGCACATTATGCATTTTTCTTGATTAATTATTTTCTGTTCAGGATGTAATAATAATAATAATACAGCTGAACCATACTTGAAACATGTTTAATTATTAACTAAATTATATTGCTTTAATATTACATGGGAAGACTGTTGTCTGGAGACTGCTTTGCATGTACTGTATTTCACTGTCACTGCCTGTCACACTGGGTAACAAAGTATTGTTGAATCAAAGCTATAACTCTGGGTAAAAACATTTAAGGATGACAAACTAATTCTCACAGCAGTGTATAAAAAGCTGTACAAATGTTTTTTAAACTGTCGTGATGACAGACAGTTGTAAGAAATGGAACTGCAAGGGTGGTTTACAGTGATTTACTTGACATCATATAACAAGCTACAAAAGAAAAGATTCATTTGGTGTACTGAATTCACTGAGAAGCAAAGGCACCAAAATTTGAGTCTACACTAGTGTCATATAATGATTCAGCCTCTTTAACTCCCAGGAATTTTTGTAATTCTAAGTTGAAGCCATTAATATGATAATACGGCTTTTAGATGATATGAGGATATGTTTTTCCAAATGTGTGATGAATAGAACATAAAAAATTATGTTATGAAGGCTTAGGATAGAAGCAAGGCAATTCTGCCAGATGAAAAAAACAAACAAAAAAACAGAATGGTGGTTACACAAGATGAGCAGAAACAAAAAACAGAATAGTGGTTACACAGGATGAGCAGCTTATTCACAACTTATGGAATGGTCACCCAAGGCAGTTCAAATTCATGAAAATCAAGGCTTCTCTGTTTCGGTGGTACAGCCTGTGCTGTATATTAACCCCTCCCTGTTTAAAATAATGTTTTCCAGTGTCTTTCATTCCTCTCAATGTTCTAATTTCACTTTGAAGATGTGGCTTTGATATGCTAATAGATGAAACTTGTAAACAGTACACCATCTGAACATCTACTACACATCTTCCTGCCCTCTCCCCAAAGCTTGCCCCTCTCAACAGTTTTCACTAATAAGGTACATTTCAGTTTTTAGTCACTGTTATCTACATAATCAATATTAAGGCCACTCTACCCTTTTCACTCGTATTTACTTGCATAACACTATCTCATCATTCTTGTATCAGTATCAGATTGTAGACACATCTGCAGTGGGGGATCACTATTACTTACATAACACTATCTCATCATTCTTGTATCAGTATCAGATTGTAGACACATCTGCAGTGGGGGATCACTATTACTTACATAACACTATCTCATCATTCTTTTGTATCACTATCAGATTGTAGACACATCTGCAGTGGGGGATCACTATTACTTACATAACACTATCTCATCATTCTTGTATCAGTTTGTAGACACATCTGCAGTGGGGGATCACTATTACTTACATAACACTATCTCATCATTCTTTTGTATCACTATCAGATTGTAGACACATCTGCAGTGGGGGATCACTATTACTTACATAACACTATCTCATCATTCTTGTATCAGTATCAGATTGTAGACACATCTGCAGTGGGGGATCACTATTACTTACATAACACTATCTCATCATTCTTTTGTATCACTATCAGATTGTAGACACATCTGCAGTGGGGGATCACTATTACTTACATAACACTATCTCATCATTCTTTTGTATCACTATCAGATTGTAGACACATCTGCAGTGGGGGATCACTATTACTTACATAACACTATCTCATCATTCTTGTATCAGTATCAGATTGTAGACACATCTGCAGTGGGGGATCACTATTACTTACATAACACTATCTCATCATTCTTGTATCAGTATCAGATTGTAGACACATCTGCAGTGGGGGATCACTATTACTTACATAACACTATCTCATCATTCTTGTATCAGTATCAGATTGTAGACACATCTGCAGTGGGGGATCACTATTACTTACATAACACTATCTCATCATTCTTTTGTATCGCTATCAGATTGTAGACACATCTGCAGTGGGGGATCACTATTACTTACATAACACTATCTCATCATTCTTGTATCAGTATCAGATTGTAGACACATCTGCAGTGGGGGATCACTATTACTTACATAACACTATCTCATCATTCTTGTATCAGTATCAGATTGTAGACACATCTGCAGTGGGGGATCACTATTACTTACATAACACTATCTCATCATTCTTTTGTATCACTATCAGATTGTAGACACATCTGCAGTGGGGGATCACTATTACTTACATAACACTATCTCATCATTCTTTTGTATCACTATCAGATTGTAGACACATCTGCAGTGGGGGATCACTATTACTTACATAACACTATCTCATCATTCTTGTATCAGTATCAGATTGTAGACACATCTGCAGTGGGGGATCACTATTACTTACATAACACTATCTCATCATTCTTGTATCACTATCAGATTGTAGACACATCTGCAGTAGGGGATCACTATTACTTACATAACACTATCTCATCATTCTTTTGTATCACTATCAGATTGTAGACACATCTGCAGTGGGGGATCACTATTACTTACATAACACTATCTCATCATTCTTGTATCAGTATCAGATTGTAGACACATCTGCAGTGGGGGATCACTACTGGACCCATTTCAATGTTTTCCATTATAGAAAACACAAGCAACCACAGAATGATATGCACTACATTTGGTTTGTGACCTCCAAAGAGACAGATAAATAGAATTTATGTACAGAATAGCCACCTCTCTATACAAATTATCAGTACACCTCCTTTCCAGCAATATACACATTAAAAACTCTATGGCTGTACAAGACCTGGATGCCATTATAATATTATCTGAAAATTAACAGTTATTTTCCCAAAGACAATCATTTTAAATTCTTTCAGTCAGGATGGAGTGATAATTCATCCTGCTAAGTGGAAATTATGGATGGCAGAAACCTGTTATTTGGATATATGATAAGGAGAGAGCTCATGAAACCACAGAGTGAAAAAGCAGAAAACATGTAAAACTGGAGAACGCTAACTACTAAAAAACAAAAAGGAGCTTTTTTGGAGGTCTGGGTTGCCATTATTGCAACCCTCTTCCTGATTTTAGCCAATATGGCCTGGTCCATGACTGTCCTATCTAAAGGTTAGACCCTGCTGGAAGTAAAGGAGGTCAAATGCAAAAGAATATGCCTTTAAACAGTTAGAGGATATGCATTGGTCAGAACCTGTGCTCATAACTCCTGACTCTAACTCTGTAAAACAATTCCTAGCACATAACAGAATCATCAGAGGTAAACATAGGTTATGTTTTAGGTCACTTTCAAGAGGGGTAGAAAGACCATATTAGCAGGTAGCCTAGTACTGCTGAGAAACACTACTGGTCTATAAAGAGCAATGACGTGTGCCATCAATCACCACATTTGAAATATTACCTTTTAGAAAGAGTTTGTCCTCATCCTTACTCATGAACCACCTCAATGCCTATCTGCTGATGTCTGAACTGATGGTTCTGCACTTGTAGGGGTCAGATAGCATGGTGGTGGCTAGTACCTGTAAGGATGTAAGAGATGAGGGACAGCTGCACCTAAGGGTACATAAATCACAGTACTTTAGGGTACAGCAGGTTTGTGAACCTTTGGTCTGAGGATTGGTTAGGGAGAACTTCAGTTAGAGCTATGACTTTTTAAGATCCCTTTTGTTGTTACTGTATCATAATGTGATGCTCGACCACCAGCTCCTAAAACCACACAGCTGTTAGAGACATAGTTGATCACACCTGCAGACAGATCTAGTACAAGGCCCTGGAATACTAGAACTAGAATCACAACAAAGATCAGGGGGTCATTCCTACTTCTAAGAATCTTGCCATCAGATAAAGACATCAGGGTTATGGAATGGAAATGTATGCCTTAGTCACGCTGCGTACGGTCAAACTACCAAACCCATATGGCACAGTGTCAGTTAGACATGCTAAAGTAAACAGAAAACCTTACTGCAAATTTTGCTGAGGTGTCACTTAGTCTAAACGTGTTATTTACTCAAACAATAGCATAAACTAGGGTGGTATGTAATAACACTACACACCTGCTTCAGGACAACTGCTTCTGCATTAATTCTCAGACATTCTGCATATTTAATAACATATCCTTTTCTCAAAGGATGCAAAGTTATGACTTCTAAATGTTCCTTTTTAATTAACTCGGTCAATCCTGCATCTGTACACTTTCAGCCACTACCCAAAGTAAAACAGTATTCCCCTAACTTCATTCCCATTAAATAAGAATTCAAGATTTCTACATGAAGTGAGGCAAGAGTTTTGCACACCTTAGGTGTTAGAGGGTTTCACTATCTTGATAACAGTTTTGTATCAGGGATACTTAGTGCAGATTCAGGAAACCAAGAATCTATTCTTAATAGTGACATCACCCAAGGAATATACAAATTATTTTCAACAATAGACAAGATATGAGTACATGCAGAAATGTCCTTCAGTTACTTTGGATACTGTTTCAATAGCTATCTCCAATTAGGGGTAGATTTAAGAAGGTTAGCTTTACTTAAAAGAGAGTCTTCCAATGAGATAATGAAATCAAAACATTTGAACATTCAGGATATTTTTATTTGTTCAACCAACAGATGAAATGATTGATAATTTGGAAGAAAAGACAAAATAAGCTCTTCATTCAGGGATATGTATGCACCTCCTTTATCTCACGCACAGAAAATGTTACTACTATAAAACTTTTATAGGAATGGAGAAACTTTTTGTCACTTTCATAAGCAGAAACATGTCAAAGAAAAGTAGTTTGACTATAACTCATTATCAAAGAGTATATACAAACCAGAGATTTTAAAATCTGTTACCCTCCCTGTAACACAACCTCTTCCCCACTATCCTAGGAGTGAAATTTCCTAATCACCATCCTAGCTGTCAAGACAAAGCACTATTAGCGTTCTTTGCAAACTCAAAAAAATGGAGATCAATGTCTGAAGCTGTTTTTCAGGGATATGTTCATAGATACAGGAGGATAACTATGTTTTTTTTAACTTCTCTTTATCCACCCAGCATACTGCTGTCACTCTAGCTTATTCCTACATTCCCTTCAGCCTTTCTTGGGTACCACTTAGCTACCTTCTGCCAAACCCAGAAATGCATCTTTGATGGGTGGGAGCTTTGAATCCACAAAAAGCTGGCCTTATTGTATAATTCTAATGAGCTGAGGAACAAAGACTCACTAGGAAGAAGTGAACAGGATGATGGAAAGAGATACAGCTGTGGCTTCTCAGCCTCTTTATCAGGATATTTTTATTTGTTCAACCTTCCAAGAAGGGGTGACATGCAATGACCCATCAGCCAAAGGACACTATCACTCCTCTCATGTCAGTTAGCAGCCTGTGATACATCTGGTCTCCAACAGGGGTCACACAGGCAGTGTTCTTTGGACAACAACTGCTTCATTGTAGATCCCACAAACCATACCAGTGGAATGATTTCCTTTGTTGGGTCAACTGCTACGCTCAAGTTCACTTCACTCTCCATGCTCTACCCCAATTTCCACCCACTCCCACTTTCCTTACATTTATACACTATCCACTCCAAGCTACACCCATCTGGGAAACTTCACATCCTGCCAAATCTTCCAATCAGCTCCCACTGCCTCCTAGACTAATTCCTCACACCCTTTACATACTAGCTTTACCTCCCCACTAGATAATTACACTAGATAATTCTAACTCTCTTCATACTTTTTCATCCCCAACGTTCTCTTCTGCTAACCCACTACTCCGTTTTCTACATCATTTACTTCACAACATGCCACATCTTCTTCTCTGCACCACAATCCTTCTATCTCTACCTCAACTTCCTACCATCAAACCCTTCCTTCAAATTACTCTACTCTCACTATTCCCTACCATCATGATTTCTCAACTAATTATTCTTTTCCCATGACCCCTACTCTCTTCAACCACAACTCCCAGTTCTTTAAAATGAAAACCTTCCCAAAACCCTCACTATGGTCCAAAAACAAAACTAACTATTAATTCTTTAACCCCTTCCTTTCTAACCCAATACATGTTTTACTTAACATTCTTCTCTTGGGTGACATTCACCCCAATCCTAGACCCACCTTAAACCCTATGCTCCCTCAAATTTCTCCTATTCCCCCACCACATCCTTCGCCCACATTGCTACAAAAACCTTAACTATCCTAAGTCTCAACATTCAAAGCATACTTCATAAAGTGTCTGAGCTCCATTCCTTGATACCTTTCCACTTTCCTGATGTTTTCACCATCTCCAAAACATTGCTAAAACCTCATATATTAGAAATGGAAATATTACCCCAAGATATAATATATTTTGCCAAGAAAGACTCACTAAAAAAGCAGGAGCTAAGCAGGAGGTGTAGCAATGTACTCAGATGATCTTATCCTCTGTCCACTGTCTTTCTCTCCTCCTAGCTTTCACCCTGCAGAAGTCCGTATTCTTAACTGTAAACTAAACATTCACAAAACAATAGCTATTGCCAGCATCTACATACCCCCAGGAAACATTTCAGTTCTAAAAAACTTCCTCTCCTGGATCTCTCAGACCATTTCTTATGAAACAATTATACTTGGAGATGTTAATACAGACTGGATTTCTCTATCTTCTTCCTCCACAGATACCAGTATTAATCTTTTTGACTTCTATCAAGGTAACTCTCCCCCCACTCACACAAATATACACACTAATACTAGTACCTTACATGACTGAATCTGCCCCTCCCACCCCAATCACCATCAAAACCCATCTACACTCAACTCCCTCAGTGATCACCTCCCTACTTATATTCAGCAACAACCACCCCACTGGAACAAATCACATTTATAAAAAGACTGCTAAAAATTATCAAACTTTAACCGTAACTCCTTTAATTAAATTCTCTCCACCATTAACTTTTCTTTTCTTCATTAGCTTCAACTGGAAGAGGTTGTCCTTAAATTTAATACCATCTTCCTAAATACTCTTAATTCCCTACCACCTATCAGGAAAATTTGCATTACATCTATGTCCCCTGGCTAACTCATGACACTTGTATAATTATGCACAAGAGAGACAACTCCTGGAATACCTGGAAAAACCGAAAACGTCATGCGATTTGCAACAGTGAACTTCGCAACACTGCAAAAACAAAAATCAATGTTGACAAAAAAAATTCTATCTAAACCCTCAAACTAACCCCTACAATAACCCCAAGAATTTCTGGAATACTGTAAACAAACTACTGTATCCTGCAAAACCCTCTACACCAAATCCCTTCCCTAACACTGACTTGCAAACTGCAACACTTAACAATACCTTCTTCATCAACTCTAACAAAAACTATCTAAAGCAGATAATTACACCCACTCCTGCCAGCTCTAACTCCTCCATCTTTACTCTGAAACTCATACCCACTGCCTATATCAAATCTCTACTTAGCAAACTCAAACCTTGCTACCTTTCTGCTGACAACCTACCTGCACTTCACCTTACACTCCACCTTTAACTTCCATAGCTTACCCCATCTCCATATTAATAAATACAGTGGATATAAAAAGTTTACACACCCCTGTTAAAATGCCAGATTTTTGTGTTATAAAAAAATGAGACCACAATAAATCATTTCAAAACTTTTCCCACCTTTAATGTGACCTATATCCTGTACAATGCAATTGAAAAACAAATAAATCTGCTAGGGGAAAAAAATATAAAAAATAAAAAACGTACAATAAGCTGGTTGCACAAGTGTGCACATCCTTAAACTAATACTTTGTTGAAGCACCTTTTGATTTAATTACAGCATTCAGTCTTCTTGGGTACACACCTGCCATCAATTAAAAAGACTCTGATTAACCTCAAATAAAGTTCAACTGCCCTAGTATGATTTTCCTGACATTTACTCAGTTGCCTGCTACAGCAAAAGCCATGGTTCGCAGAGAGCTTACAAAGCATCAAAGGGATTTCATTGCTGAAAGTATCAGTCAGGAGAAGGGTACAAAAACTTTCCACAGCATTGGATATGCTATGGAACACAGTGAAGATAGTCATCAAAAAGTGGAGAAAATATGGGACAAAAGTGATGTTACAAAGAACTGGACATCCCTCCAAAATTGATGAAAATACAAGACAAAAACTGGTCAGAGAGGCTGCCAAGAGACCTTCAGCAACACTGAAGCAGCAGCAGAAATTTCTGGCAAGCACTAGTTGTGTACTACATGTGACAATCTCCCATATTCTCCATATGTCTGGGCTATGGGGTAGGGATGCAAGACTGAAGCCTTTTCTTACAGAGAAAAACATCCAGGTCCAGCTAAAATTTGCAAAACAATACATCACGTCTCCCAAAAGCATGTGGAAAAATGTGTTATGGTCTGATGAGACCAAGGCTGAACTTTTTGGCCACAATTCCAAAAGGTACATTTGGTGCAAAAACAACACTTCATATCACCAAAAGATCACCATACCCACGGTGAAGCATGGTGGTGGCAGTATCATGCTTTGGGGTTGCTTTTCTTCAGCTGGAACTGGGGCGTTAGTCAAGGTGGAAGGAATTATGAACAGTTACAAATACCAGTTACTTTTGGCCCAAAACCTTCAGGTCTGCTAGAAAGCTGAAGATGAAGAGGAATTTCACCTTTCAACACAACAATGACCCCAAGCATACATCCAAATCAATAAAAGAATGGCTTCACCAGAAGAAAATTAAAGTTTTGGAATGACCCATCCACAGCCCAGACTTAAATCCCAAAAAAATCTGTGGGGTGACCTGAAGAGGGCTGTGCACAAGAGATGCCCTCGCACTCTAACAGATATGGAGGACTTTTGCAAGAAAGAGTGAGCAAATATTGCCAAGTCAAGGAGTGCCATGCCGATAGACACCTACCCGAGAAGACTGAATGCTGTAATTAAATCAAAAGGTGCTTCAACAAAGTATTATTTTAAGGGTGTATACACTTATGCAACCAGCTTATTGTACGTCTTTTTATTTTTTTCCCCCCCAACAGATTTGTTTGTTTTTTAATTGAATTGTACAGGTTATAGGTCACATTAAAGATGGGAAAAGTTTTGAAATGATTTATTGTGTTCTCATTTTTTTATATCACAAAAGCCTGGCATTTTAACAGGGGGTGTGTAAACTTTTTATATCCACTGCAGGTCTATTCAAGAAAGCATAATCCCTGATATATGGGAAAAATTTTATATAATTTTACATAAAGTCGGCAACTCTAAAGAACCCTCTAACTTTAGACCTATTGCTATCTTGTCTCCACTTTCAAAGATTAGAGAAATGTATCCACAAACAACTACTCACACCTTTTACTAGAAAGAAAACCTCATTACTGCTACCCAGCATGGTTTCTATCCTAGCTATAGCACTGCCACTGTACTAATTTCTTTTACCCATACCATCTCTGCTGCTCATGACAATAAAATAATCTCAAGTCTCTTTCTTGATCTTTCCAAAGCCTTTGACACAGACTCTCATAACCTACTTCTATCCAAATTAGCTACCCTCAATATCTCCACCTCTACCATCTCCTGGTTTTGAAGCTACCTCTCTAACCGACATCAGGCAGTGAAATGGCTCTCCACATCTTCCCCTTTCCTTCCAGTCCACACAGGGGTACCCCAAGGCTCCATCCTTGGACCACACCTTTTCAATATTTTGACTAACAACCATCACCAGGCCTGTTCGCACTCCTGTCTCATTCAGTATGCAGATGACTCTACAATTATCTCCTCTTCTGACAATTTATCTCACCTTCTCACTCTCACCCAAGAATCTCTGCACTCTGTAGAAAAATGGCTCACTTCTAATCAACGTCTCTTGAACCCAAACAAAACTAAAGTCTTCCTCTTCCTCCTTAAGACACTCCCACACCTCAAGTCCTCCCTTCACAGTCACCTCACTAAATAACACACTGATTAAAAGAGAACCCCGCTCTAAACTATTGGGGCTGACAATACATGATCAGCTTAAATTCAGTCTTCACTTATATAACTGCATTAAGACGACTTGCAAAAAACTTGGCCTTCTTTACAGGAACAAAAACATTCTTAACTAAGGATTCCAAAGTTGCACTAGCTCAAGCCTACTTACAGCATTCACCTTTTATGCTAGCCCCATTCTTACTCGCCTTCAAACCAACCTTCTGTCTAAACTCGAAATTTCCTACAATGAAATAGCTACACTTGCAGCTAACCTATCATACCACTTTCACCACTGCCAAGCCAAGCTGTAAAATCCTGCACTGGCTGGAATTTCACCAGCATCTCCAGTTCTCTCAGCTTTACCTCAACTCACTGTATACTCCACTAACCCCACACCTGTCTTGCTCTCTCCTCCCCTCATCTCTCCCTATATCCCTAATTGTACACTACGTAGCTCAGATCAATTCCTCCTCCAAATACATAAACCTAACATATTTATAAGAACATTTCTTTATAGCTACTCAGTCACAACTGCCTGGAACAAACTGACCCTTGACATTAGACTTATTCTGGACTCAAACTGGTTCAAAAAAACTCTAAAAGACCATCTGCTAAGGTCTAGATCCTGCCTCTGCCATGACTCTACATAGCTTATCCTCCTTCTCCCCTCTGATCTATTTCTCAACCCCCTCTCTGATCCATTTTTCAGCCCTGCTATGTACCTTCCTATTCCCCCTACTTACTCATCTCACCTCTTCTATTACCCTCATTAGACCCATTATAGAATACAACACCCCGTTTGGTATGTACCTCTCAAGACATCTGCAACAACTGGAAAGGCCACAGAAATACCTCACTAAAAGAATCACAGGCTTAAAGCAGATGCCCTATGCTGACCACCTTAAAAAACTCCAGCTATACTCTGTCGCATATCGTCTACTCAGAGGCGATCTCTGCTTAACATACAAGGCCATGTCAAACCCAGAGCTGTTGGATATGCTACATACACTTAAAGAAATCCCAATCCCTCAGAGCCACATGCTCCAGGGATCTAAACCTTGGCATCACAATAAACAAAATATGCTGGAGGGATAGGTTCCTGACCCAGAGACACTCCAGACTCTGGAATAGATTGCCCATACATGTCAAGCAGAATGCCTCTTTGGCCCCCTTCAAAAGGAACCTTGACGATTGGATGGGAGAAAAGAAATTCACCCTGGGGATCACGTCAGTCGCCCTGCTAGACAGGGGACCAGGGAAGTAAATAGTATGGGAAGAAATAGCCAGGGAATTGTTATGGTAGGCTTGTATAGGCCCTAGGGCTGATAGCCTAGTACCAAGCTATGAACCTATGAACCCTTTACTCTCTCTAACTGTACTACCCTTAAACCTCTCTAGTTTCTTTGCTCTCCCATATGATCTCTCCTACGTAAACTTCAGCCTAGACTCAGTGTTTTTTCCCTTCTTTTTGAACCTCCCTCTACCAACATTACAATTTCCTATTTATTTCCATCCCTTACTCTCTATAACATTCAGCTCCTCTCTAATTCTACTCCACTAAAACCTAACATAGTTTCATAGTTTGGTACTAGGCTATCTGCCCTGGGGCATTTATAAGCCTAGCCATAGTGATGTGGCTTTCGCTACCCCATGTAATGGTACAAAAGTGTACAGAATAGATTTAGAATACTGTGCCTCCGTCTAGTAGTGACACAGTGAAGACCCCCTTACATAATAGAATTAGTTTACTGTGCCTCTGTCTAGTAGTGACACAGAGATGACCCCTGGGGTAAACCTACGATCTCCCATCCACTCGTCAAGATTTCTCTTGAAGAGAGTCAGTGAGGGGCTCTGCCTAACAAACTGGGATTCTGTTCCAGAGTATGGGAAGCCTCTGAGTTATGAATCTGTCCCTCCAGCATGTCCTGTTCATATTCGTGCTGAGGTTCAAATCTTTAGCTCTCGTGGTTCTGATGGATTTGAATTTTTTGAGGTGGAGCATGTCCATCAATTCCTGATTGGACATGGCCTTGTACGTCAGGCACAGATCACCTCTGAGTAGGCGGTATGCTACTGAATAGAGTTGGAGTTTCTTTAGTCTGGCAGCATATGACATATGTTGGAGATCCTTGATCCTCTTGGTGAGGTACTTTTGGGGTCTCTCTAGCTGTTGCAAGTGCCGGGTGAGGTATATACCAAATGGGGCAATGTACTCAATCATGGGTCTGATAAGGGAGGAGTACAGGGGCACAATGACCTCATTTGATCTGGATGTGAATCCCTTCATGATAAGGTGGGCAAGGTAGAAAGTCTTTCTAACCACTTTGGCAACGTGGGTGTCAAATGAGAGGTCACTATCGACTTGGGTCCCCAGGTCTCCGATTACATTTTCTGTACTCAGTGGGTTACCGCCTATGTGATAGTTTGTGGGCACTTTGTTTTTCCCATAGGGGATGACTATACATTTTTTGGCATTTAGTTTAAGGCCATGATTCCGGCACCGGTTGTCCGTTTCAGTGAGGCCTTTCTGTAGGATGTAAGTGTCATCTGGTGTATCGACTATGGCGCCTAGTTTGCAGTCATCTGCGAACTTTGTCAGCCACAACCCACCCATGTTTGCTTTCATATCTGAGAAATAAATGCCGAACAAGAGGGGTCCCAGGACAGAGCCCTGTGGGACACCACTTGTCACTGGCTTTGAGTCTGACATGGCACCAGCGATTCTGACTTTATGGGTTCTATCCTTTAGCCAGTTTGCCACCCATCTTGTGACATATGGATTTACATTTAAGCTGTTGAGCTTGTCTATGATGCCAGAGTGGGGTATTGTGTCGAAAGCTTTAGCCAAGTCCAGGTAGGCTGTATGGACTGCTTTGCCCTCGTCAATGGTTCTAGTGACTGTTTCAAAAAAGTCAACCAAGTTTAAAAGGCAGGATCTGCCTTTTACAAAGCTGAACTGGGTGGGATCAAGTGTCTGTAAGTCCCCAATGTTTCTGTTTATTAGTTCCATAATGATTCTTTCCATAGCATTGCAGACCAGGCTGGTTAAGCTTATGGGGTGGTAGTTACCAGGGTCAGTAGAGGTGCCTCCTTTGTGGAGTGGGACTACTGCTGCTGTACGCCAGTTTTCAGGTACATATCCTGTAGTAAGGCTAAGGTTAAATAGCATTTTTATGTGCGGGTTTAGCTCCTCTTGGAGTTCACGTAGCACGCAACTCGGGATACCGTCGGGTCCCATTGATGCTGTGTTTTTAGCTTTGCTGAGGGCGGTTCTCACCTGGACATCTGAGATGACAGGGAGGTTACAGTCAGCTGGGATAAGTATTTCATCTTTTGGAGGTGAGGGAGGGGAGAAATTTGCACTGAACCTGTCTGCCAGAATGTTGGCAATATCTGTGGGTTGAGTGTATTTTTTTCATTATGAACTAACTCTGAACATATCTGAGGGTTTTCGCCCAGGTTTCTAACATAGCTGAAGGCCTTGTGGTTATCTTTAGTGTCCATAGTGATTTTTCTCTCAAAGTTAGCCTTGGATGTTTTTATGAGAGAACGTAGCTTTCTACTAGTGCTGATCAGAGATGCCTTCTCTTTATGGGATTTTGCTCTGTCGTGCAGTAGCTTCCTTCTTTTGTTATACAATTTGTTTATGGCTGGGGTCCACCAGACAGGACACCTGCCCTTGGTGGAGAGGGTCTTGGTTTTATTTGGGATTGCATGATCCATGCATTCTTGGAGATGTCTGTAGAAAGCATTTGTGAAGGATTCTGCATTGTGGGATGTGGTTTCCACTGTCCCAGTGGGCTTAAAGGATACCATCTCAGTTTTAAGAAATGTAAAGTCGGCTTTTGATAAGTTTTTTACTGTAGTCTTTTGTGTTGGGGGCGGAGGTGGGATATGTATATCCATGGTGATTAGTTTGTGGTCAGACCTCACTAGTGAAGGGTATACTTCCGGTGTGGAGCACTTTGTCCCCATGTTTGTGATGATCAGGTCTGGTATATTATCTCCACTTGTGGGAGAGGGGACTAACTGTTCCATTGCGTTTGAATTTATGAATTCCAGGAACCTTTGGGCTAGGGTGTTTGGGCTAGAATAATGCACCCAGTCTATGTTAGGGTAGTTGAAGTCTCCCAATATGATGGTGTTTGGTGAGACATTCATATCCTCCAATGTCTTCAGGAAGGCTGAGTGGGGTTCCTGAGATTGGGAGGGTGGTCTTTAACATGCTACCAGTTGTATAGCAGTTTTGCCTATGGTTAGTTGCACCTGGATGGTCTCTGACTAACCTGGAGGTGTGGGTGTCCTTGATGAATATGGACACTCCCCCTCCCTTTTTGGTTTGGCCCGAGTTTTGGGGCCGAAACGCATGATACGTGGTATAGCCTGGTAGTGCTGGGGTGCTCTCAGGAGCCTTGAACCAGGTTTCAGTTACTGCACAGACATCGATGTCCTCCATACTGAGGAGTGCTTCGAGAACCTGCATGTTGAGATTTAGACTTCTGGCATTGAGCAGCATTACCCTTAATTTTTTTCTATTTTTGTTTTCTAAGGAGGTGGGTTTGTGTTTTGAGCCTTGCCTAAAAAAAGGCACTATGGGGGAGGCAAGAGCCTTAGCCAATATCTGGAAGCCCAGTGGTGACAGATGCAAGCCGTCCCTTGCGAAGCAGTGTGGCTTGTCCAGCATGTCATCCCAAGCAGACAGACATTGGATCCCCTTAGAATGACACCAGTATTTGAGCCAATTATTACAGCTGGTCATCTTGTTTTTGTATTGTGGCATCATTCTTGGTGAGGGCAAGATGCTGCTCAGGGTCAGAGTCATACCAGCCTGGGCTACATAATCAGAGAGTTCCTCTATGTCTCTTTTCATGTAGTCCAGAGAGGTACGTCTCAGGTCATTCACGCCGGCATGGACAATGACGGAGTCATATTTGTACTTGCTTTGGAGTGACCTGAGTGAGTGCGTTATGTGGCGGATCCTAGTTCCCAATAAGCAGCTCACCGTTACCCTCTCCTTGTTCAGCCTGGTAAGTGGAACGTCAGTGTTTCTGATTATAGAGTCACCTATTACTAGTGTATCAGGCATGGTGTTTGGCCTTAAGGGCTGTGATTGTTTGACACACTGATTTATTGAAGTATGTGATGCATGTGTTATGTTTTGAGGTGGTGGATTTTTGGGTGTCTGCTTTGGGAGCCTCTGTTGTTTTGATAAGTTTTTTGTTAGAGCCTCCGAGTATGTCTTTGTGTTTTTATGTGTTTGGTTTGCAGTTGTGGTAGGTCTATGTGGGACTGGGTTTGGTGTGTGTGTGTGGTTACCTTCTCCTCCTGTCTGGTCTTGCCAGTCCTGAGTTGAGAGAGTTCAGCCTCCAGTTTGGCTATATAGTTGCATCTCTCACATGTATTTGTGTTTGTTGGGAGGAGGAGAGGGTTGTCTGTGTACATGAGACAATTGTAGCATTGTCTCAAGATTCCCAGATTAACCAGCTGAACCGGAGAGGATGCCAGCAATCTACCTCTCGACATGCTAAAATATTATAAGGGAGTGCTGTGCCTTTAAGGGAAGTGGGTACTCACAGGGAGTGTGCCTTTAAGGAAAGTGGGTACTCACAGGGAAGGTAAGTGGATGTAGTGCTTACTTTAGTTAGCGAGTGCTTACTTAGAAGAGAGATTTTGAGAACAAGTGCTAGGCTTATAGTAAAGTGATTAGACTAGATTATTATAAGAGTAGAGTGTTCTTAAGGGAAAATGTGAAGAGCAGACTTGGCGGAGCCACAAAAGTTTAACCTTGTTTAACCGGCGCTGCACTATGCGCACAACCGTGCAAAAACGCTCAGAGGCGGATTTTAAACAGGGAACTTCAAAAGAGCTAGAAATGGTCCAAAACAACCAATTACTACAAGCTCTTGTGCTGAGGTCACTCCTTCAGGGACAGATAGGCTGCTCAAGGCTCCCCACTCCCACTGGTGAGCAAAGAAACTTCCTTCTATCCAAGTAAGGCAATGGACACCACAGGAACTACACCACAGCCCAGAATACAGCAAAGCCTGCATACTGGTCTAAACTAGTCGAGGAGAGGCGGGAAAACAAGGATATTTTTTTTGTTTTTTTTGTTCTTGAGATAGAAAGCACACAGAAATACAGGAAGCAGTAGTAAGTCAGTTACACAGGCTAGCACACTTTAGTGGGCAGCCTCAACAGTTAAATTAACAAACAAACAACTTTCAACAAATTTTTGTCTAAATGAAACTTTAAGTGCAAATAATATATAATGCAACAAACAGTTAAAAAAACAGTTTAAGCTTGTTCAAGGTAAGCAAGAGAAGGTATTTCAGGTAAAAAACAGCAAAAAATACTTAAATCAGGAAAGTAGTCGCTTTTCTCAGTTCTCTGCTGCTAGGACACTCTGCAGGACCACGAGAAACTGTTGCTGAGTAGTATAGCCTAATAGGTTAGTAGTACTAGGCTAACTGCCCTTGCGAGCCATTTAAAGCCTAGCCAATTATCCCTTGTGAGACTCAAACCCTGCACCTTGAGTTTGTAAGGCAAACACCTTAACCATTAGGCCACCCTCCCATAGAAGATTTCACACAGCTCTTTCCTAACAACTTGTTTCAATATTAGGTAACCACCTTAACTTGTATAGTAAGTTAAAACCCACATACCCAACATTTCCTAGCCTGATGAATTCCACTATATATTGTATAGCTGCTCACTTTTTCTGTATAAGACCTTAATTGTATTCTGCAATATTTATCTCTACATTGCAATGTATTAATCTGATGCTAATCTTTGTTTATTACTGTATCTCAATCTCATTTGTATTCTGAAATATTTGTATAAACTATTTGGACATTGCATTGTAATAACCTGGAGCTTTTCTCCTCGGGTCTCTGCTGAAAATGAGCACTCGCTCATTCAGACCAACCTGGTCAAAATGTCAAATAAATTAAAAACTCTTCAAGTAGAGAGCAGTAGCCATAATAATATATTTATGGAATACTTCTTTACAAGCCATTTTAGAAGCTGTAACATGATCTACTGCCAACATATTTATAACAAAGTATAAGTTCATTTTACAATCAATGGATAGAACAAGTTTGGGCATGACCATGCTTTAGCAGTTCCTGAAGCTGTTCTCCTCCCTATGGACTCAGCTGCCATGATTTACTGTCACAGTGATCCTTTCCAAAGAAGAAAGCAAGTACAGTTCTAAGAATAATTACTATAATAGTATATTTTTTGTGGACGTCTCTAACTGTAAATCTACGCCTGTTCCATTCCTATGATAAAAGATGTCCAGAATTTTCTTGTTTCTTTACTTTACTTTTTCATACTTTCATTAATTTTCATGTTATTACAGTTAGCTGAAACAAAAAGCCTACTATAATCATAACAATATATGATGGCTTTAGGGGGCACAAGGAATGAAATAAAGCTAGGAATGTAGATTTTATAACATAGTCTGACACATCAACCAAGGTTCAACGGAGTGATGGTACAGTACACCTATCATGGTTTTCATATGGACTGAATACACCTTTATGGTTTTCATATGGACTGAAGTAAATGCCTTTCCTGCTTCTGCTTACGGTAAGAAACTCAAACTTTGCACAAAACATGTAAGGATGAAGAGCTGAAATACCTATAGACCTAGCATTAAATGCATTTAGTGACAGAAGTGACATTATCTCTCACTGAGAATACGCTAGCCTCCAAAAATTCAGATAGCAACAATGGCAAAAATGCCCATACAACTTCATCACTGAGTTGCATATAAACCTCTACATCTGAAATCACATTCTTAGTACAGAGCTTAAAGTATAACTCTCTGGAAATTTTACTTCAAATTATGAAACTGGGTTTGTGAATTTGCTTTCTATCTGCTTATGACAAATCACATCCCAGCACAGGACTTACAGTGTAAAAGTATAAAAAAAATGAATATTTGGTTTATGTAACATCTGGGTATTAATGTGTGACCATTAATAGTTCATTTCCAGAATATATTTTTATACTTATTCATCAGAACAAAAATAACATGATGCTGACTCAAGTGTTATACACCTCTGTATAATACAGATACATACAAAATGCTATACATAAAGTAAAAAAACATATTTGCATGTCTTTATAACTAAAGTCACAAACCCATAATATATATTGAAGTACCATAACAGAGTTTCCTGAGAATCATGCAAGAAAAATATTAAACTAACTTGAGGTATAATCAAACTGGGAGAGAGTACCAGCGGTACTACACAGTCATTAGGGACTCAGAGGTCTAATCTAACTGGTAGAGAGTACTAGCAGTACTACACAGTCATTAGGGACTCAGAGGTCTAATCTAACTGGGAGAGAGTACCAGCGGTACTACGCAGTCATTAGGGACTCAGAGGTCTAATCTAACTGGTAGAGAGTACTAGCAGTACTACACAGTCATTAGGGACTCGGAGGTATAATCTAACTGGGAGGGAGTACCAACGGCACTACACAGTCATTAGGGACTCAGAGGTCTAATCTAACTGGTAGAGAGTACTAGCAGTACTACACAGTCTTTAGGGATTCAGAGGTCTAATCTAACTGGTAGAGAGTACTAGCAGTACTACACAGTTATTAGGGACTCAGAGGTATAATCTAACTGGGAGAGAGTACCAGCGGTACTACGCAGTCATTAGGGACTCAGAGGTCTAATCTAACTGGTAGAGAGTACTAGCAGTACTACACAGTCATTAGGGACTCGGAGGTATAATCTAACTGGTAGAGAGTACTAGCAGTACTACACAGTCATTAGGGACTCGGAGGTATAATCTAACTGGGAGGGAGTACCAACGGCACTACACAGTCATTAGGGACTCAGAGGTATAATCTAACTGGTAGAGAGTACTAGCAGTACTACACAGTCATTAGGGACTCGGAGGTATAATCTAACTGGGAGGGAGTACCAACGGCACTACACAGTCATTAGGGACTCAGAGGTCTAATCTAACTGGTAGAGAGTACTAGCAGTACTACACAGTCATTAGGGACTCAGAGGTATAATCTAACTGGTAGAGAGTACTAGCAGTACTACACAGTCATTAGGGACTCAGAGGTATAATCTAACTGGTAGAGAGTACTAGCAGTACTACACAGTCTTTAGGGATTCAGAGGTCTAATTAACTGGTAGAGAGTAACAACGGTACTACACAGTCATTAGGGACTCAGAGGTCTAATTAAATGGTAGAGAGTACTAGCAGTACTACACAGTCATTACTGTCTTTAGCTTCATGCCTCTCATTTTATGACAAACTTATACATGTCACATGTTTAATAAACTCTGGTATAATGTTAAAATAAAAAATAATATTTGGTCATCAATATAGGAAAATGCAGGTTTTGGCAAATGAAAAATTGTATGGACGCATTCAGAAGGCAGCTATTTCACTGCATTTAAAACAAAAACACAAGTGCAAAGTAAAGCAGAATACCTATTTGTAATGTCATGAGAAAAAAATAAAAATAGGACAGTCACAAAGGTGAAACTCTATGGGTAGACGCAAGTCCAGGTTAAAATGGCCACGAGAAATTTACAACATGCAACATTTCCAAAGTTTCATCTTAGAACTGATGTGTGGCTATCACCTCCCTTCAGGATAAATAATTAAAACAATATTGTTGTTGACCAGGTAAAGCACTGATCCACATGTACCCATTCCAGGTTCAAACCAGGAGCACTGTTAAGTGTGCTTAGCATCCCATAGTAAGCAAATGGAGGCTATGTAAATCAAACCAAGGACTGATGCAGGGCATAAATGCCCCAGCCGTAGTCTTCAACCTCTGCACTAAACATTAAACACAATCATACTGATGTCAGACCTACAAACAATGGCTATGTGTTTAAATACTGTATTAGTAAAATGACAAAATTAATATTTTTATATTAAAATATAAGTATCATCATGTTCTGTTGGGCTAGGAGAATAACCTTAGTAAATATTACAGCTGAGTACCATAGTGTCTTTCTCTGATTAATTTCATTAGTTTATGTAAAACAACTTTGAAAATACATCCCTTTAAATACTTGGAGACAATATTGCTAAAACTGTCAGCTACACAGGCACATTCTTTAGGAATACAGTTAGCAGTTAATGATTTAATAAGGGCAAGCAAAGTTTCATTGTTCAGCAAATCAGTGCCCAGATCAGATGTTATATAAAAAAATAACTGGATTTTAGTATGATAAATATTGACAGCCAGCAGATATATAATTTATCTGTACAATTTCATTAGTTTTCATTCTAGATTTATAGCTAACAAGTAAAACTAATAGGCCTCAAACATAGATCAGACTAACATATTCAAGTTTCCGAATATTTTATGCATTTGGTGTTAAACAGTAGTTATTAGGTCTTGCAATGTGGGCCATAAGGGGAGGAACAAGTACAGGATAGCATTCTGAACCTGTCCTTGCCACTCTAAACATTGGTTTTCCCTTGGGGTGCTTAAAATGAATTTATCCTCCTAACACCTATTTATTGGTCTAATGTATTACAAATCCAAATTTTATGGGTAGTTTTACATTAAATATTTTTATTACTTAAAGCAGTATGTGAGTGGGTTATGTTACCATATGTTATCTTGAAAGACATTTTACACATAACAGAATAAAATAATCTTGAAAAATAGAATTTATGAATATATCAGTAGGAACATGAATGGATTAACAACTAATGCCTCACCAATATAAATGTGTAGGTATGTGTGTGCATATGTATATATATATATATATATATATATATATATATATATATATATATATACACACACACACACACACACACACACACATATATTTAGCATTTTCAACAGCTTTGCAAACCTTAATTAGAGGAGTAGAAATAGGGAAAATGATTATTTTAAAATAAAGATTATCAGGCTGAAAAGACTGATCATTAACTGGTATCATGGCTGAAAGAAGTACTTAAAAGCATTGCTTTGAGAAATAATTGCACCTTCTGATTCTTAAATTTCTCAGTGCGTGACTGGTTAGTATATACATTTAAGATTTGAAAGTGAATAATGAAGTTAAATAGTTTAGGTATTTACATGATTTTTAATCTGTTTTATCATTTTGCTTATAATCTAGGGTATCTTTTATGTGAAATTCTAAGCTTGTAAGGTAATGAAGAGAAGGATTCACTTAGATGCACACTTATAGTAGTGAAGAAAATTCCTCTTGTAAAATGTTTTCCAGTTTTAAAGTTTTTTTTGCTGATGTTTTTCAATGAATTATATTTTGTGTGTGTTGTATTCAGTGTTGGGACATTTTAGCTGTCTGTTTATGGTTAGTGTAGCCATATAAAATCAATCATGGAAGCACTTTCTAGTATGTATTTAGGTATATTCCAATTAAGTAAAATAGCATTAAATAGTTTGACTAATCTAGTCTTCAGCATAATAACGCAAAGCTACCACACTGCATTTCATTCATTTTATGGCAGTGCTTGCCTTTGACATTATTTAGTAACATATCAGTGTGTAAAAAACAGAGAACCTTGTCTCCCAAGAAAAAAAATCAGTTTTGGTTACTCCTGTTAACTATATTTATGAAGTATCACCAGTGACTTCAATGTTGCACATATGGCATCAGATTCACAGAGAATTGTAACTAAAGAAGAAATTACAGGCATAAAGTATTTCTCAAGCATATCCTTTTCATAACCAGATATGAAAATGAGAAATGTGGACAGCAGATGAGTATGAAAGAGTTAGTATATTTTAGACATTTTTCTTTAATATGTCAATACCTGCTTAAATGTTGACTTTTCTTTGGTGATAAAGGTTGCTTCTGAACTGGTTTCTAAATGTATGGTATGTAGTGAAACATGAAAGCAACATTACCAGGTACACATATGATTTCATAGGCTCAAGTCAGAGTCTCAAGTATAATTTAAATTCAAAAATATTAAGAGAGAAATTGATTGTGGCTTTTATCGTCAGGCATCAGCAATATAGAAACATGGGGATATGTACGCAATGGGACTCCTGCATCATTAAACTGCAGTGCATACAAATACTCCACACTAAATTCTTGGAACATGACAGTCTAGTGTGTTAATAATAATATCAAAGTTAAAGCTACTGTATAATTATCTGTTTACAAGTCCGTTTTCAGAATAACATGAAAAACAACTCTTGCACCTGCGGTGTATTCAACTGTATACCTTCCGTCTATGGCTGTTTCTACCCAGGCACTTAAAATTAGAAGGCAGTTGGTTAGATCAGAAGGATTCTTGTGGGATAAAGACATGTTTAGCTAGTTAGCATTTCCTACAGGATGTTAATGTATTTTGTTTGTGTCTTTCGGCTTTTCCCGGTTAGGGTCGCCACAGCGGAACTCCGGTCTGCTAATGATTGGCAGTTGATTTTTACGTACCAGCTTGCCAGGCCTGATGCACAACCTTCAACGAAGGTATACCCATTCACACGTCTCCACGCAGAAGATGCTCTAGCTGAGAATCGAACCGGACAGCGTCTTACTGTGAGGTGACAACACTACCACAGCACCATAAACCAAAATGAATATGTTGCATTTCATAATGCAAATGGCATTTAACAAATTATATTTTGTTAATTCTGCTTACAAATAAATGCACGACTAAAATGAACCTTGGGTGCTTCCTTGCTTCTTATTATGTATGTGCTGCAAGTAAAGAAAAAATAGTACCAAGTAGTACCAGTAACCAAATTGTAAAATAGATTTGTCAATGTATGTAGCATGT